>NW_024061397.1:275000-292500 GCF_016432855.1 Salvelinus namaycush | reverse complement strand
AACTATGGAGATAGAGACTCACCTACTGTTTGTGTGGAAGTATGTGCGTAGGATACCTACTGTTTGTGTGTGAAGGTATGTGTGTAAGGAGCCAGTATGAAATGGATGGTTTTGTACAACGGACTAGGACGTCCTCGTGAATAAACACTTTGATTTTTGTAAGCTGGGACTCTTGTCTGCTTCATTCAACCAGAATCTTACAAACTCTGGGTTGCAGACTGAGTAGATTAATTGAAGTTTATTAACATCGATAACAAAATTCTCATAACAATTTGGTCCTTCGAGCCGGAATCCAATACCTGTCCCTGTCGTCCGAAGGTAACACGCCAAAAACCGTGCATAGGCGGGTCGTTGGACCCGTAAATTAAAGACCCTGACATTGGGGTTCCATAACAGGCCGGTATATATCTAAGGTCGACAGAGACAGTGACGGAATCCGACCGACATTGCTTTCTCAGCCTACGAGACAAGGTCAGTAAGTCTTTATTCAGGAATTTGGGGGAATATTTTAAGACATCTTGGACTTGATATGCTAAACACCTAGAAGTAATCAAGGATAGGAACTTAGGTATTCTAAACAGATCACCGGGACGGTCTAATACTTTGTGTATTAACGTAATCAATCCAGTCCGCAAAGACCTGAGGTACCTGTCCACTACCATAAATTAAACTAGCTTAATAATTGAGGTCTGTGAGCAAAGGCTAGTGTACGCACTTTCTGAATGTGGATTACTGGACTGAACGTGCTAACAAAAGGAGCTATTTTGACATAAATGATGGACATTATCGAACAAATCAAACATTTATTGTGGAACGGGGATTCCTGGGAGTGCATTCTGATGAAGATCCTCAAAGGTAAGGGCATATTTATAATGCTATTCTGACTAATGTTGACTCCACAACATGGCGGATATATGAATGGGCTCTGAGCGCTCTACTTAGATTATAGCATGGTTTGCTTTTCGGTAAGCTTTTTTGAAATCTGACACAGCGGTTGCATTAAGGAGAAGTGTATCTATAATTCCATGCATAATAGTTGTATCTTTTATCAATGTTCATTATGAGTATTTCTGTAAATTGATGTGGCTCTCTGCAAAATCACCGGATGTTTGGAACTACTGAACGTAACGCGCCAAAGTAAACTCAGATTTTGGATATAAATATGAACTTTCCCGAACTAAACATACATGTATTATGTAACATGAAGTCCTATGAGTGTCATCTGATGAAGATCCTCAAAGGTTAGTGATCATTTTATCTATATTTCTGCTTTTTGTGACTCCTCTTTTTGATTGGAAAATGGCTGAATGCTTTCTGTGACTAGTTGCTGACGTAACATAATGATATGTTGTGCTGTCACCGAAAAGCGTTTTTGAAATCGGACACTGTGGTTGGATTAACGAGAAGTTTATCTATAAAATGGTGTAAAATACTTCTATGTTTGAGGAATTTTAATTCTGGGATTTTCTGTTGTTTTGAATTTGGCACCCTGCAGTTTCACTGGCTGTTGAGAGGTGGGACGCTCACGCCCCGAACGTTCCCAGTTCAGTAATCCACATTCATAAAGTGCGTTCAATAGTTTCAGACGAAAAGTCTAAATAGTTCCGTTACAGTCCGTAGAAACACGTCAAACGATGTATAGAATCAATCTTTAGGATGTTTTTAACATAAATCTTCAATAATGTTCCAACCGGACAATTCCTTTGAACGTAGCTACCTTTCACGTGAGCGCGCAAGACTAAGTTTGTGGCTGCTGGCAGACCTCTGACTCATTCCCCTCTCATTCCCTCCTCCTTTATAGTAGAAGCATCAAACAAGTTTCTAAAGACTGTTGACATCTAGTGGAAGCCTTAGAAAGTGCAAAATGACCAATGTCCCACTGTGTATTCGATAGGGGCTGAGTTCAAAAACTACAAACCTCAGATTTCCCACTACCTGGTTGGATTTTTTCTTAGGTTTTTGCCTGCCATATGAGTTCTGTTATACTCACAGACATCATTCAAACAGTTTCAGATACTTCAGAGTGTTTTCTATCCAAATCTACTAATTATATGCATATTCTAGATTTTTTGGCAGAGTAGCAGGCAGCTTAATTTGGGCACGCTTTTCATCCAAAATTCCCAATACTGCCCCCTACCCAAAAGAAGTTAAGTACATATAACCATTGAGGAAATTTAAAATTAATGATTGGTGGGAGTACAATGGAATTATCATTATTATTAGGTTTTGTTTGTAGTCAACGTTTGGGTTTCTGAATCGGGGTAATAATGAATGCTGCCAAGTGGTTTTTCTGGGAAAAAGTTTCATTGTCTTTCTTTGGAAATGTTTTCTGGGGGCTGTAATCTTGAAGGGGAGCGAGTGAGATAGACGCATATTTCTACCAAATTGAAAAGGCCTGGAAATGTTTTGTTTGTTTTTTAACCTAGGGGTGTGAGATTTCCATTTTTCCTAGAGACACGATATCTTAAAGGGGTCCACACACATACGGAATTTTAGAAATGTAATTTTCTGAGTTTTAATTAACCTTTCTAGCCCCAGCGTCCGCTAGCGGAACTCCTCCCACATTCCACTGAGAAGCCAGAGCGCGAAATTCAAAAAATATTTTTTTGAAATATTTAACTTTCACACATTAACAAGTCCAATACAGCAAATGAAAGATACACATCTTGTGAATCCAGCCAACATGTCAGATTTTTTAAATGTTTCAGGGAAAACACAATATATATTTATGTTAGCTCACCAACAAATAGAAAAAAGCACAGACATTTCACAGCACAGGTAGCATGCACAAAATCAACCAAACTAACCTAGAACAAACCAAAGAAACCAAGAAACAACTTAATCAGATGACAGTCTTATAACATGTTATACAATAAATCTATGTTTTGTTCGAACAATTTGCATATTTCAGGTATAAATCATAGTTTACATTGCGGCTACAATCAGAAATTGCACCGAAAGCAGCCAGAATAATTACAGACACCAACGTGACATACCGAAATACTCATCATAAAACATTTCTGAAAAATACATGGTGTATAGCAAATGAAAGACAAAGATCTTGTCAATACAGCCAATGTTTCCGATTTTTTAAGTGTTTTACAGCGAAAACACAATATAGCATTATATTAGCTTACTACAATAGCCTACCACACTACCGCATTCATTCATCAAGGCACGTTAGCGATAGCAATAGGCACGTTAGCGTTAGCGAATAAACCAGCAAAAGATATTACATTTCACTAACCTTCATAAACCTTCCTCAGATGACAGTCCTATAACATCAGGTTATACATACACTTATGTTTTGTTCGAAAATGTGCATATTTAGAGCTGAAATCCGTGGTTATACAATGTGCTAACGTAGCATATTTTTCCCAGAATGTGCGGATATTTCTATTAGACTCTCACCTATTCTGACCAAATAGCTATTCATAAACATTACAAAAAAATACATGTTGTATAGGAAACGATAGATCCATTAGTTCTTAATGCAATCGCAGTGTTAGAATTCTAAAAATATCTTCATTACGACATAAGACTTAGTTATGGTAAGGGAATGCCCAAAACCTGAGCGCAAAGCTACTAGTACACAGTTCGACAGATATATGTAATAGCATCACAAAATGGTTCCTACTTTTGGTGGTCTTCCATCAGAATGTTGTACAAGGGGTCCTTTGTCCAGAACCGTCTTTGTTTGGTATTAGAACGTTCTTTTTCCCTCTTGAATTAGCAAGCACACTGGCCAAGTGGTGCTAAGCTCTCCTTCGTGAACAAACGCAGACAACGCAACACGCCTAACGTCCCGAAAAAATTTCAATAATCTAATACAACTATATTGAAAAAACATACTTTACAATGATATTGTGACATGTATCAAATAAAATCAAAGCCGGAGATAGTATTCGCCCATAACGACAGCTTTCCAGAAGGCAATAACAGGTCCCTCCACGCGCCTTGCAGAAAACAGGAAATGGCGGACACGTCGTTCCAAGAGGGTTTATTCCACCTCAGACAGAGATAATCAACTAATTTCCTCTCTCACTTCCTCTTGACATCTAGGGGAAGATGTATGACGTGCACGTATAGTCATACGTATCATGCCCATTTATAGGCAGGCCCTTGAACACAGCATCGATTTCAGACTTTCCACTTCCTGGTCAGAAAGTGTGCTGCCAAATTAGTTCTGTTTTACCCACAGACAAAATTCAAACGGTTTTAGAAACTAGAGAGTGTTTTCTATCCAATAGTAATAATAATATGCATATTGTACGAGCAAGAATTGAGTACGAGGCCGTTTAAATTGGGCACGATTTTCCCCCAAAGTGAAAACAGCGCCCTCTGTCCTCATCAGCGCCCTCTGTCCTCATCAGGTTAAGAGTTTATTCGGAATATAACAGCTCTATAAACACTCTTTCGTGGTGCCCCGACTTTCTAGTTAATTACATTTACATGATTAGCTTAATCAGGTAATATTAATTACAGAGAAAGGATATTATAGAATAAAATACTAGTACTAGTACTCCTGCTAGTACTATAAGTATAGAGTAAGTCCCGGAAGGTAGCTCGAGCAGGCTGGAACCTGTAGGGTAAGTCCTAGGGGGTAAATTCTGGGCGGGACAGTTCATGTGACTACTATAAGAATAGGGTGAGTCCCGAAAGGTAAGCCCGCGCAGGCTGGAACCTGCGAAGGGTAAGTCCTAGGGAGAAAATCCTGGGTGGGATTGGTTCCCTGCTAAACCTGTAACGAGAGGATAAAAGGCCCAGTCCCAGTGGCCGTGAGAGCACAGGGTGTGAGTGTTTGTGTATGAATGAGGTTAGTTTTGTGCGCTGTTTGGGTGGTGAACCATGGCAGATTATGTGGAAATAGGAAGGCAAGTGTGAATCATTTTGGTGATGTGTGTTATCAATAATAAGGATACTCCAGTAATAAATAAACAGACGCTGTGGTATCGGCTATAAATACAATATATGTGTTATCAATAATAAGGATACACCAGTAATACATAAACAGACTGTGGTATCGGATCTAAATACAATATATGTGTTATCAATAATAAGGATACTCCAGTAATACATAAACAGACGCTGTGGTATCGGATCTAAATACAATATATGTGTTATCAATAATAAGGATACTCCAGTAATACATAAACAGACGCTGTGGTATCGGATCTAAATACAATATATGTGTTATCAATAATAAGGATACTCCAGTAATAAATAAACAGACGCTGTGGTATCGGCTATAAATACAAGCTATTAAGGGCCGTGACCAATTAATTCTTATCCGAGGAAGTGTGTAGTGCTATCTTAGAAAATAGCTAATAGGTGTGTATTATAGACGGGAGTGAAGTAATCTAAAATACCCTGAACACCGTTGGGAGAGTTTAGGAGATAATGACTAGTGATATGATGACAAACGGACACGTTTCTCCCTGTAATATAGAGCCAGCAGATTTTTATAAAAAGCTATGGAGGCATTGAAAGAAGCACACAAGCATTCTACCAATTCAGCTGGAATGTTGGAAACATTTAGCAAATAACAAAATTGGACAACATTTTCCTGCTGACAGTGATATCAAATCAAAGAAAGAATTCAGAGAGGCACTTCTGACTTAGCACAAGGACATAAAACCAGAATCAAAAGCTCAATATACCAGCGTGTTGATGTCAGCATTCTATCAACAGAAAATTCATCAGGATAAACCCAGAATGAGTACCAGTACGCTTCTACAGAAGGAATGGGAACGGGAGTGTATTGATAGAATTTGCGCTTCTACTTTGATGACAGTGTTGAACCTTGTGATCAAAACGGTAATTGCGGGGGTAGTAGATTTAATTCAAGATGATGTTTAGACCGTGGAATATAACTCCGCTCACCTCGCAGGGCCAGAGAAATGCACAAACTTTAGTTTCAATGGCCAAGATAAGACACAGAAACGTAACGGGAAAGCATCAAAGCGTAGGGAGACAGAGTCCTGTTTTAGGTTTGGGGCTGGCTATTGGTCATTGGAAGAGGGAAGCGTTTGCATCGTTTTCAAAAGCGCAACAACAAATCCTCTGGAAAGTAGCAGGAATGGAGCTTTCACCTGGCGGTGTGTAGTCTGTGTTCCATCCATAAGTGGTTCATAGAGATTACACTTTCTATGTGAAGGAAGACATATGAGAGATCACGTTTTAGATGCCACTGATTAAATATTGCGGATTCCTTGCAATGAGAAATTGGCTAAATTAGCCACAGGAAAATTTTGGGTTGAAGATTCAAAATGCCAGGGGAATGTATTCTAAAAGGTAACAACCACTCCTTGCAAACTCAGAAAGCCTTGTTTTTTTTTAAATCATGAGATATTTTATGTGTTTTAATTTTTAAATAAATTTCCGTTATGTCGTCTTATTCTGGAAAATAATTCTAGAATGGACGAAAGGGTGGAGGGGTCACGAGGAGTTAGCATAGGGGTTACCTAACCTAAAACGAACTGGGGTCACGAGGAGTTAGCATAGGGGTTACCTAACCTAAAATGAACTGGGGTCACGAGGAATTGGTATAGGGGTTACCAAACCAAAAATGAACTTTTTTAATTTTTATGTGGTGCTGTGGTTATGAAGAATCATGGGGAAAAGAGACCAGTGAATTGTTAGACAAACATTTAAAACCTGTTACGGCTGGGGGTTCCGCTAGCGGAACGTTTCGACAACATCCAGTGAAATTGCAGTGCGCAAAATAAAAATAAAAATATTAGAAAAATTTAACTTTCATACATTCACAAGTGCAATACATCAAATTAAAGCTTTACTTCTTGTTAATCTAGACACCGTGACAGATTTCAAAAAGGCTTTACGGCGAAAGCAAACCATGCGATTATCTGAGGACAGCACCCCATCAAACAAACACAGACAATCACATTTCAACCCGCCAGGCGCGACACAAAACTCAGAAATAACAATATCATTCATGCCTTACCTTTGAAGAGCTTCTTCTGTTGGCATTCCAATATGTCCCATTAACATCACAAATGGTCCTTTTGTTCGATTAATTCCATCGTTATATCTCCAAAATGTCCTTTTATTTGGCGCGTTTGATTCAGAAAAACACCGGTGCCAACTCGCACAAAATGACTACAAAATTTCGAATAAGTTACCTGTAAACTTTTGTCCAAACATTTCAAACAACTTTCCTAATACAATTTTAGATATTTTAAAACGTAGATAATCAATCAAATTTAAGACGGGATAAACTGCGTTCAATAGCGTCCCCAAACAAAACAGTCCACTTAGCTATACACCCAGAAAGGAAATGGCTACTTCTTCATTTCTCAAAGGAAAAACATCAACCAATTTCTAAAGACTGTTGACATCTAGTGGAAACCATATGAACTGCAACCAGATGCCTCATAGATACCTAAATGAAAACATAGTCACCTCAACAACCAACAAATTCCTAGATAGTTTGTCCTCAGGGTTTTGCCTGCCAAAAAAGTTATGTTATACTCACAGACATAATTTTAACAGTTTTAGAAACTTCAGAGTGTGTTCTATCCATATCTACCAATATATGCATATCCTAGCATCTGGGCCTGAGTAGCAGGCAGTTTACTTTGGGCACGCTTTTCATCCGGACGTGAAAAACCTATGGTAAACTTTCAGGACACCTATGACTCAGAGTTTTGTTAGGGTGGATATTATTCCCAACTCATTTAGTTTTTCTCCAATTTCTAACAGCCGGCGAACATTTGACAGATTACATGCAGGAGGTATTCTCATGGCTGAGGCTGTAGGGACAGTAACTGAAGGAGCTGTAGGGACAGTAACTGAAGAAGCTGTAGGGACAGTAACTGAAGGAGCTGTAGGGACAGTAACTGAAGGAGCTGTATGGACAGTAACTGAAGGAGCTGTAGGGACAGTAACTGAAGGAGCTGTAGGGACAGTAACTGAAGGAGCTGTAGGGACAGTAACTGAAGTAGCTGTAGGGACAGTAACTGAAGGAGCTGTAGGGACAGTAACTGAAGGAGCTGCAGGGACAGTAACTGAAAGAGCTGTGGGGAGAGTAACTGAAGGAGCTGTGGGGAGAGTAACTGAAGGAGCTGTAGGGACAGTAACTGAAGGAGCTGCAGGGACAGTAACTGAAGTAGCTGTAGGGACAGTAACTGAAGGAGCTGTAGGGACAGTAACAGAAGGAGCTGTAGGAACAGTAACTGAAGGAGTTTTAGGGACAGTAACTGAAGGAGCTGTAGGGACAGTAACTGAAGGAGCTGTAGGGACAGTAACTGAAGTAGCTGTAGGGACAGTAACTGAAGGAGCTGTAGGGACAGTAACTGAAGGAGCTGTAGGGACAGTAACTGAAGGAGCTGTAGGGACAGTAACTGAAGTAGCTGTAGGGACAGTAACTGAAGGAGCTGTAGGGACAGTAACTGAAGGAGCTGCAGGGACAGTAACTGAAAGAGCTGTGGGGAGAGTAACTGAAGGAGCTGTGGGGAGAGTAACTGAAGGAGCTGTAGGGACAGTAACTGAAGGAGTTGTAGGGACAGTAACTGAAGGAGCTGTAGGGACAGTAACTGAAGGAGCTGCAGGGACAGTAACTGAAGGAGCTGCAGGGACAGTAACTGAAGGAGCTGTAGGGACAGAAACTGAAGGAGCTGTAGGGACAGTAACTGAAGGAGCTGTAGGGACAGTAACTGAAGGAGCTGCAGGGACAGTAACTGAAGGAGCTGTAGGGACAGTAACTGAAGGAGCTGTAGGGACAGTAACTGAAGGAGCTGTAGGGACAGTAACTGAAGGATTTGTAGGGACAGTAACTGAAGGAGCTGTAGGGACACTAACTGAAGGAGCTGTAGGGACAGTAACTGAAGGAGCTGTAGGGACAGTAACTGAAGGAGCTGTAGGGACAGTAACTGAAGGAGCTGTAGGGACAGTAACTGAAGGAGTTGTAGGGACAGTAACTGAAGGAGCTGTAGGGACAGTAACTGAAGGAGCTGTAGGGACAGTAACTGAAGGAGCTGTAGGGACAGTAACTGAAGGAGCTGTAGGGACAGTAACTGAAGGAGCTGTAGGGACAGTAACTGAAGGAGCTGTAGGGTACAGTAACTGAAGGAGCTGTAGGGTACAGTAACTGAAGGAGCTGTAGGGACAGTAACTGAAGGAGCTGTAGGGACAGTAACTGAAGGAGCTGTAGGGACAGTAACTGAAGGAGCTGTAGGGACAGTAACTGAAGGAGCTGTAGGAACAGTAACTGAAGGAGCTGTAGGGACAGTAACTGAAGGAGCTGTAGGGACAGTAACTGAAGGAGCTGTAGGGACAGTAACTGAAGGAGCTGTAGGGACAGTAACTGAAAGAGCTGTAGGAACAGTAACTGAAGGAGCTGTAGGGACAGTAACTGAAGGAGCTGTAGGGACAGTGACTGAAGAAGCTGAAGGGACAGTAACTGAAGGAGCTGTAGGGACAGTAACTGAAGGAGCTGTAGGGACAGTAACTGAAGGAGCTGTAGGGACAGTAACTGAAGGAGAGAGCAGAGAGTGAGAGACCAGAGAGAGAGATAGAGCAGAGAGCAAAGAGAGAGAGAGCATAGAGAGCAGAGAAAAGAGAGAGCAGCAGAGCAGAGAGCAGAGAAAAGGGAGAGCAGAGGGAGAGAGAGAGCAGAGAACAGAGAGAGAGCAGAGAGCAGGCTGAGAGAGCAGAGAGAGCGGAGAGCAGAGAGAGAGAGCGAGCATAGAGCAGGCTGAGAAAGCAAAGAGAGAGTGAGAAAGCATAGAGTGAGAGAGCATAGAGGGCAGAGAGAGAGCAGAGAGAGCAGAGAGCCGAGAGAGCAGAAGGAGAGAGAAGTGGAAGAATACCTGACCACTGTGACTGACACAAACTTAAGGAAAGCTTTGACTATGTACAGACTCAGTGAGCATAGCCTTGCTATTGAGAAAGGCCGCCGTAGGCAGACATGGCTCTCAAGAGAAGACAGGCTATGTGCACACTGCCCACAAAATGAGTTGGAAACTGAGCTGCACTTCCTAACCTCCTCCCCAATGTATGACCATATTAGAGAGACATATTTCCCTCAGATTACACAGATCCACAAAGAATTTGAAAACAAATCCAATTTTGATAAACTCCCATATCTACTGGGAGAAATTCCACAGTGTGCCATCACAGCAGCAAGATTTGTGACCTGTTGCCACAAGAAAAGGGCAACCAGTGAAGAACAAACACCATTGTAAATACAACCCATATTTATGCTTATTTATTTTAACTTGTGTGCTTTAACCATTTGTACATTGTTACAACACTGTATATATATAATATAACATTTGTAATGTCTTTATTGTTTTGAAACTTCTGTATGTGTAATGTTTACTGTTAATTTGTATTGTTTATTTCACTTTTGTATAATATCTACCTCACTTGCTTTGGCAATGTTAACACATGTTTCCCATGCCAATGAAGCCCCTTGAATTGAATTGAATTGAATTGAATTGAGAGAGAGCAGAGAACAGAGAGAGCAAAGCAGAGAGAGAGAGCAGAGAGAGCAGAGAGCGAGAGCAGAGAGAGCAGAGTTTCACTTATTTAATTGTTTTGTATTTCATTTCATATTTGTTTCATGTTTCAACCAGTAGCAGGTTACACTTGACAGAGTATAATCAATAACCAAACTGTTTTCACAATCAACATGCTTGTCTTGTTTCAAGTGTGTTTTATTATGAAAAGTACAATATATATGTGTTTGTGTGAGTCCAGTGTGTGTTTTTCCAGTGTGTGTGTGTTCAGCGTGTGTGTGTGTGTTTGTCCAGTGTGTGTGTGTGTGTTTGTCCAGTGTGTGTGTGTGTGTGTCCTGTGTGTCCAGTGTGTGTGTGTGTTTGTCCAGTGTGTGTGTGTGAGTCCAGTGTGTGTTTTTCCAGTGTGTGTGTGTGTCCAGTGTGTGTGTGTGTGTGTTTGTCCAGTGTGTGTGTGTGTCTGTGTGTGTGTGTTTGTCCAGTGTGTGTGTTTGGTTGTCCAATGTGTGTTTGTCTGTGTGTGTGTGTCCAGTGTGTTTGTGTGTGTGTCCTGTGTGTGTGTGTCCAGTGTGATTGTGTCAAGTGTCTGTGTGTGTGTTTGTCCAGTGTGTGTGCGTGTGTGTGTCCAGTGTGTGTGTGTGAGTCCAGTGTGTTTGTGTGTGTGTCCCGTGTGTGTGTGTCCAGTGTGATTGTGTCAAGTTTGTGTGTGTGTGTGTGTTTGTCCAGTGTGTGTGTGTGTGTGTGTGTGTGTGTCCAGTGTGTGTGTGTGTGAGTCCAGTGTGTGTGTTTGGTTGTCCAGTGTGTGTTTGCCCAGTATGTGAGTCCAGTGTGTGTGTGTGTGTGTGTGTGTGACTCCAGTGTGTGTGTGTGAGTCCAGTGTGTGTGTGTGTGTGTGTCCAGTGTATGTGTTTGTGAGTCCAGTGTGTGTGTGTGTGTGTGTGTGTATGAGTCCAGTCTGTGTGTGTGTGTGAGTCCAGTCTGTGTGTGTGTGTGTGAGTCCAGTGTGTGTGTGTTTGTCAGGCGTGTGTGTCCAGTGTGTGTGTGTGTGTGTGTGTGTGTGTGTGTGTGAGTCCAGTGTGTGTGTGTATGTGTGTGTGTGAGTACAGTGTGTGTGTGTGTATCCAGTGTGTGTGTGTGTGTGTGTATGTGTGTGTGTGTTTGTGTCCAGTGTGTGTGGCCAGTGTGTGTGTGCAAGTCCAGTGTGTGTGTGTGTGTTTGTCCAGTGTGTGTGTGTGTGTTTGTCCAGTGTGTGTGTGTCTGTGTGTGTGTGTTTGTCCAGTGTGTGTGTTTGGTTGTCCAGTGTGTATTTGTCCGTGTGTGTGTGTGTGTCCAGTGTGTTTATGTGTGTGTCCCGTGTGTGTGTGTCCAGTGTGATTGTGTCAAGTGTGTGTGTGTGTGTGTTTGTCCAGTGTGTGTGTGTGTGTGTGTGTGTGTCCAGTGTGTGTGTGTGAGTACAGTGTGTGTGTGTGTGTGTGTGTGTGTGTGTAGTTGTGTTCAGTGTGTCCAGTGTGTGTGTCCAGTATTTGTCTGCAAGTCCAGTGTGTGTGTGTGTGTGTGAGTCCAGTGTGTGTGTGTGTGTGTGTCCAGTGTGTGTGTGTCCTGTGTGTGTGTCCTGTGTGTGTGTCCTGTGTGTGTGTCCAGTGTGTGTGTCCAGTGTGTGTGTGTCCAGTGTGTGTGTGTCCTGTGTGTGTGTCCTGTGTGTGTGTCCTGTGTGTGTGTCCAGTGTGTGTGTGTGTGTGTGTCCTGTGTGTGTGTGTGTCCTGTGTGTGTGTGTCCAGTGTGTGTGTGTCCAGTGTGTGTGTGTGTGTGTCCAGTGTGTTTGTGTGTGTGTGTCGTGTGTGTGTGTGTCCAGTGTGATTGTGTCAAGTCTGTGTGTGTATGTGTGTGTGTGTTTGTCCAGTGTGTGTGTGTGTGTGTGTGTGTGTCCAGTGTGTGTGTGTGTGTGAGTCCAGTGTGTGTGGTGTGTGTGTGTGTGAGTCCAGTGTTTGTGTTTGGTTGTCCAGTGTAAGAGTCCAGTGTGTGTGTGTGTGTTGGTGTGAGTCCAGTGTGTGTGTGTGTTTGTCCAGTGTGTTTGTGTGAGTCCAGTGTGTGTGTGTTTGTCCAGTGTGTGTGTCCAGTGTGTGTGTGTGTGTGTGTGAGTCCAGTGTGTGTACTTGTGTCCAGTGTGTGTGTGTGTGTGTGTGTGTGTGTGTTTGTGTCCAGTGTGTTGAGTCCAGTGTGAGTGTGTGTGTGTGTGAGTCCAGTGTGTGTGTATGTGTGTGTGTGTGAGTCCAGTGTGTGTACTTGTGTCCAGTGTGTGTATGTTTGTGTCCAGTGTGTGTCCAGTGTGTGTGTCCAGTGTGTGTGTGTGTCCAAAGTGTGTGTTCAAGTCCAGCGTGTGTGTGTGTGTGTGTGTGTGTGTGTGTGTGTGAGTACAGTGTGTGTGTGTGTGTGTGTGAGTACAGTGTGTGTGTGTGTGTGTGTGTGAGTGTGTGTGTGTGTGTGTGTGTGTGTGTGTGTGTGTGTATGAGTCCAGTCTGTGTGTGTGTGTGAGGCCAGTCTGTGTGTGTGTGAGTACAGTGTGTGTGTGTGTGTGTGTGTGTGAGTCCAGTGTGTGTGTGTGTGTTTGTGTGTGATTCCAGTCTGTGTGTGTGTGTGTGTGAGTCCAGTCTGTGTGTGTGTGTGTCCAGTGTGTGTGTGTGTTTTTATTTGTGAGTCCAGTCTGTGTGTGTGTGTGTGAATCCAGTGTGTGTGTGTGTGTGTGTGTCCAGTGTGTGTGTGTCCAGTGTGTGTGTGTGTCAAGTGTGTGTGTGTCCTGTGTGTGTGTGTCCTGTGTGTGTGTCCAGTGTTTGTGTGTCCAGTGTTTGTGTGTCCAGTGTATGTGTGTCCTGTGTGTGTGTGTCCAGTGTGTGTGTGTGTGTTTGTCCTGTGTGTGTGTGTGTGTGTCCAGTGTGTGTGTGTCCAGTGTGTGTGTGTGTGTGTCCAGTGTGTTTGTGTGTGTGTGTCCCGTGTGTGTGTGTCCAGTGTGATTGTGTCAAGTGTGTGTGTGTGTGTGAGTCCAGTGTGTGTACTTGTGTCCAGTGTGTGTGTGTGTGTGTGTGTGTGTTTGTGTCCAGTGTGTGTCCAGTGTGTGTGTCCAGTGTGTGTGTGTCCAAAGTGTGTGTTCAAGTCCAGTGTGTGTGTGTGTGTGTGTGAGTCCAGTGTGTGTGTGTGTGTGTGTGTCCAGTGTGTGTGTGTGTGTTTGTGATTCCAGTGTGTGTGTGTGTGTGTGTGTGTGTGTGAGTCCAGTCTGTGTGTGTGTGTGTGAGTCCAGTCTGTGTGTGTGTGTGTGAGTCCAGTGTGTGTGTGTGTGTGTGTGTGTGTGTGTGTGTGTGTGAGTCCAGTGTGTGTGTGTGTGTGTGAGTCCAGTGCGTGTGTGTGTGAGTCCAGTGTGTGTGTGTGTGTGTGAGTCCAGTCTGTGTGTGTGTGTGTGAGTCCAGTGTGTGTGTGTGTGTGTGTGTGTGTGTGAGTCCAGCTTGTGTGTGTGTGTTCAGTGTGTGTGTGAGTACAGTGTGTGTGTGGTCCAATGTGTTTGTGTCCAGTGTGTGTGAGTTCAGTGTGTGTGTGTGTCCAGTGTATGTGTGTCCTGTGTGTGTGTCCAGTGTGTGTGTGTCCAATGTGTGTGTGTGTGTCCTGTGTGTGTGTTTGTCCAGTGTGTGTTTGTCCAGTGTGTGTGTGTCCGTGTGTGTGTGTCCAGTGTGTGTGTCCAGTGTGTGTGTGTGTCCAGTGTGTGTGTGTCCAGTGTGTGTGTGTCCAGTGTGTGTGTGTGTGTCCAGTGTGTGTGTGTCCAGTGTGTGTGTGTCCAGTGTGTGTGTGTGTGTGTCCTGTGTGTGTGTGTGTCCTGTGTGTGTGTGTCCAGTGTGTGTGTGTGTGTGTGTGTGTGTGAGTCCAGTGTGTGTACTTGTGTCCAGTGTGTGTGTGTGTGTGTGTGTGTGTGTTTGTATGAGTCCAGTGTGTGTGTGTGTGTGTGAGTCCAATGTGTGTGTGTGTGTGTGAGTCCAATGTGTGTGTGTGTGTGTGTGTGTGTGTGAGTCCAGTGTGTGTGTGTGTGTGTGTGAGTCCAATGTGTGTGTGTGAGTCCAATGTGTGTGTGTCCAGTGGGTGTGTGTGTGTCCAGTGTGTGTGTGTCCATTGTGTGTGTGACCAGTGTGTGTGTCCAGTGTGTGTGTGTGTGTCCTGTGTGTGTGTGTGTGTGTGAGTCCAGTGTGTGTACTTGTGTCCAGTGTGTGTGTGTGTGTGTGTGTGTGTGTGTTTGTGTCCAGTGTGTGTCCAGTGTGTGTGTCCAGTGTGTGTGTGTCCAAAGTGTGTGTTCAAGTCCAGTGTGTGTGTGTGTGTGTGAGTCCAGAATATGTGTCCAGTCTGTGTTTGTCAAGTCTGTGTGTGTGTGTGTGTGTGTGTCCAGTGTGTGTGTGTGTGAGAGTCCAGTGTGTGTGTGTGTGTGTGAGTCCAGTGTGTGTGTTTGGTTGTCCAGTGTGTGAGTCCAGTGTGTGTGTGTGAGTTCAATGTGTTTGTGTGTGAGTCCAGTGTATGTGTGTGTGTGTGTGTCCAGTGTGTGTGTGTGTGAGTCCAGTGTGTGTGTGTGTGTGTCTGTCCAGTGTGTGTGTGTTTGTCCAGTGTGTGTGTCCAGTGTGTGTGTGTGTGTGTGTGAGTCCAGTGTGTGTATATGTGTGTATGTGAGTCCAGTTTGTGTACTTGTGTCCAGTGTGTGTGTGTGTGTGTGTGTGTTTGTGTCCAGTGTGTGTGTCCAGTGTGTGTGTGTCCAAAGTGTGTGTTCAAGTCCAGTGTGTGTGTGTGTGTGTGTGAATCCAGTGTGTGTGTGTGTGTGTGAGTCCAGTGTGTGTGTGTCCAGTGTGTGTGTGTGTGTCCAGTGTGTGTGTGTCCTGTGTGTGTGTGTCCATTGTGTGTGTGTCCAGTGTTTGTGTGTCCAGTATTGTGTGTCCAGTGTATGTGTGTCCTGTGTGTGTGTCCAGTGTGTGTGTGTGTGTGTGTGTGTCCTGTGTGTGTGTGTGTGTGTCCAGTGTGTGTGTGTGTCCAGTGTGTGTGTTTGGTTGTCCAGTGTGTGAGTCCAGTGTGTGTGTGTGTTGGTGTGAGTCCAGTGTGTGTGTTGAGTCCAGTGTGTGTGTGTGTGAGTTCAATGTGTTTGTGTGAGTCCAGTGTGTGTGTGTTTGTCCAGTGTGTGTGTCCAGTGTGTGTGTGTGTGTGAGTCCAGTGTGTGTGTGTGTGTGAGTCCAGTTTGTGTACGTGTGTCCAGTGTGTGGACGTGTGTGTGTGTTTGTGTCCAGCGTGTGTCCAGTGTGTGTGTCCAGTGTGTTTGTCCAAAGTGTATGTTCAAGTCCAGTGTGTGTGTGTGTGTGTGAGTCCAGTGTGTGTGTGTGTGTGAGTCCAGTGTGTGTGTGTGTGTGTGAGTCCAGTGTGTGTGTGTGTGTGAGTCCAGTGTGTGTGTGTGTGTGTGAGTCCAGTGTGTGTGTGTGTGTGTGTATGTGTGTGTGTGTGTATGAGTCCAGTCTGTGTGTGTGTGTGAGTCCAGTCTGTGTGTGTGTGTGTGAGTCCAGTGTGTGTGTGTGTGTGTGTGTGTGAGTCCAGTGTGTCTGTGTCCAGTGTGTGTGTGTGTTTTTGTTTGTGAGTCCAGTCTGTGTGTGTGTGTGTGTGAATCCAGTGTGTGTGTGTGTGTGTGTGTGAGTCCAGTGTGTGTGTGTCCAGTGTGTGTGTGTGTGTGTGTCCAGTGTGTGTGTGTGTCCTGTGTGTGTGTGTCCATTGTGTGTGTGTCCAGTGTTTGTGTGTCCAGTGTTTGTGTGTCCAGTGTATGTGTGTCCTGTGTGTGTGTCCAGTGTGTGTGTGTGTGTGTGTGTGTCCTGTGTGTGTGTGTGTGTCCAGTGTGTGTGTGTCCAGTGTGTGTGTGTGTGTGTGTCCAGTGTGTTTGTGTGTGTGTGTCCCGTATGTGTGTGTCCAGTGTAATTGTGTCAAGTGTGTGTGTCTGTGTGTGTGTGTGTGTGTGTGTGTGAGTCCAGTGTGTGTACTTGTGTCCAGTGTGTGTGTGTGTGAGTCCAGTGTGTGTGTGTGTTTGTGTGTGAGTCCAGTGTGTCTGTGTCCAGTGTGTGTGTGTGTTTTTATTTGTTAGTCCAGTCTGTGTGTGTGTGTGTGTGAATCCAGTGTGTGTGTGTGTGTGTGTGTCCAGTGTGTGTGTGTCCAGTGTGTGTGTGTGTGTGTGTGTGTGTGTGTCCAGTGTGTGTGTGTGTCCTGTGTGTGTGTGTCCATTGTGTTTGTGTGTCCAGTGTTTGTATGTGTGTATGTGTGTGTATGTACAGTGTGTGTCCAGTGTGTGTGTGTGTGTGTGTGTGTCCTGTGTGTGTGTGTGTGTCCAGTGTGTGTGTGTCCAGTTTGTGTGTGTGTGTGTGTCCAGTGTGTTTGTGTGTGTGTGTCCCGTATGTGTGTGTCCAGTGTAATTGTGTCAAGTGTGTGTGTGTGAGTCCAGTGTGTGTACTTGTGTCCAGTGTGTGTGTGTGTGTGTGAGTCCAGTGTGTGTGTGTCCAGTGTGTGTGTGTGTGTCCAGTGTGTGTGTGTCCTGTGTGTGTGTGTCCATTGTGTGTGTGTCCAGTGTTTGTGTGTCCAGTATTGTGTGTCCAGTGTATGTGTGTCCTGTGTGTGTGTCCAGTGTGTGTGTGTGTGTGTGTCCAGTGTGTGTGTGTGTCCAGTGTGTGTGTGTGAGTCCAGTGTGTGTGTTTGGTTGTCCAGTGTGTGAGTCCAGTGTGTGTGTTGAGTCCAGTGTGAGTGTTGAGTCCAGTGTGTGTGTGTGTGAGTTCAATGTGTTTGTGTGAGTCCAGTGTGTGTGTGTTTGTCAGGTGTGTGTGTCCAGTGTGTGTGTGTGTGTGAGTCCAGTGTGTGTGTATGTGTGTGTGTGAGTCCAGTGTGTGTACTTGTGTCCAGTGTGTGTGTGTGTGTGTGTGTGTGTTTGTGTCCAGTGTTTGTCCAGTGTGTGTGTCCAGTGTGTTTGTCCAAAGTGTATG